>NC_141365.1:19961743-19991743 GCF_057382095.1 Aulonocara sp. 'chitande type north' Nkhata Bay
AAGTCTGAAACTCACAGAGATTTCTTATATGTACACTGACCTCAGTGCACTCTAGGTCTAATCCAGGTTCTGTTTCTAGTAGAATAGGCCTGAAACACCTTATCCAGGAAGTGTTCAGCACCAAATCAGCACCACTACAGTGGTGGGTCTTATCACCAACAGTGATGAGACAGCTTACAGGGAGGAGGTCAGCGCCCTGACCCACTGGTGTCAAGACAACCATCTCACCCTCAACGTCGCAAAGACAAAGGAGTTGATAGTGGACTTCCGGAGGTGCAGAGAAGTACACACCCCCATCACCATCAACGGCGCTGCTGTGGAGAGAGTGAGCAGCTTCCGGTTCCTTGGCGTACACCTGGCTGAGGATCTTACGTGGTCAGTACACACAAACAAAACAGTGAAGAAGGCGCAGCAGCGCCTCTTCTTTCTCAGGAGACTGAAAAGATTCGGCATGAGCCCCCGCATCCTCAGGACCTTCTATCACTGTGCCATTGAGAGCATCCTCACTGGATGCATCACCACCTGGTATGGCAACAGCACCGCCTACAACTGCAAAGCTCTCCAGCGAGTAGTGCGGTGCTCTGAACGGATAATTGGAGGTGAGCTTCCCTCCCTCCAAGACATCTACAGGAAGCGGTGCCTGAGGAAAGCGGGGAGGATCATCAAGGACTCCAGTCACCCCAGCCATAAACTGTTCAGACTACTTCCATCAGGAAGGAGGTTCTGCAGCATCCGGTCCCGTACCAGCAGACTGAGAGACAGCTTCTTCCATCATGCCATCAGACTGCTGAACACGTCATAGACACCTCAGCTTCACTACTGGAACTTCAACATTATGCACTCCATACTGTACAGTAACGCCACTGTTTTGCACATGTCTCAACTCTGTATATTTTTATATATTTTATTTATTGTTTACTCTATTTAATTTGTAAAATATGTGTACACACACACACACACACACACACACACACGTAGAAAAATATTTAGTATACACATCCAGAAATGCATATACTATTATATATTGTACATATATTTATTAGTTTCAGATGTAGCCATTCTTGTATTTTGCTTGTTTACATTATTGTATTTTGCACAACCCTGTTGCTTGTGAAGCTCGCACACAAGAATTTCACTCACATGTGCTGTACCAATGTACCTGCACATGTGATGTGACAATAAAAGTGATTTGATTTGATTTGATTTAAATCATCCGAGTGGTCACAAAAGCCAAGTTTATAGTTTCACAAGGCAGACTGGTCCTAGGTGTGAGGCTAGACTAAGAGTGATTATGAATATCACTATGATAAACTACAACAGCAAAAACCAAGTTATTCTGCCTAGAACAAAGTTACCAAGCACCTTACTCTAGTCCCGGGCCAGGGTTAGTAGCTTAGGATTGACTGCCTGGTTGAACGAGCCTTAACCCATGGGCTTCAGTGTATTATGGACTGAGCAGTCAGGGCATGATATTAGAGGCAGAGCTGATGTTGTTTTGCTCGGAACTGCTAAAGAACTGATGAATATTTCTGGAGAGAAGGTGGACTTCTCATTTGTCAGACAGTCTCATAGTTGAGATGAAAATAATCTCTTTAAATTACTTTTGGCTGTGAAATGTGTGCAGCTAAAAGCTGCAACGAAGGATGAGTGGACTCAAACTGTCAGAGAAAGAAACATTGACCTTTACTTAAGACTGCAATCTGTAAAGATTTAATACACTGTGAATAATTAACTATATAAATATATGGCTTTAAGTTGTAACAGTGGAAGTAAGTCTTTTTCCATATAAGTATTGTTCATGTCAGCCCTTTTTCTGCTTTAAATTATCAAGAAAAATGATCTGCTGATGGTGAGACGTACTCGGAAGACCTGCTAATGTTCATAAAGCTGGAGGTTTATACAGTCTTCTCAGAGAGTGACCACTGTGTGCATTTTTAAACACGTATTAGCTCTTCAAGTTGGAAGTCTTCCCACTTTGTAAAACCATCATGGAAAGACATAAACTGATAAATGGTTGGCCATTGGGTTTCTTGATGCCCAGTTAAAGTCATGCTTATCTGGATAAAAAACAGCATTTTGCATTTGCACTGTGCTTCTTCTTCTTCATGTGTGTTTCTGTGCTGCAGCAGAGCTCCTGCTGTTTCTATTATCCATTTCATACTCCCTCATTAACAAGCCTGACCCCGATACTTAAACCATAAACTGCCTTCCCGCGTCACTAACGTGGAGTGGAGCCTGAAAGCCTCCCGGCAGTTCGGGAACTCACCAGCGCTCTGCTTTCCTGGCAAAGCAGCTTTTTTTCCAGCAGCTCGTGGTGACTCACTGCTCATATACTGTACTGTGTGTCCTCTGCAGTTTTCCAGCTCTGTTTCTGCCTCATCGGCTCGTATAGCCAATTGCTGGCAGGGGGGAGGAAACTGAGCTCAAAAGCGTGAAGAATCCGAATGCGTGAAAAACAGGCAAAAGCCTTTAAAGACACAGCCAAACTCCTGAGTCTGCAGTTTGTGGGAAACCACAAGCAAGTCAGTTTGGTGATGAGTAAGTATGGTGGACGTCAGAGAAAGTAGTTAAAGAGAAGGAAGGAGTGAAGAAGAGGTGTCAGCAGGAAGCACAGAACCAAAACAAGGAGGAACAAAGTTAAAAACATTCTGAGATAAAAATCATTTCCAGAAAATCCCTGCTGTTTCCAACATAAAATAGCTCACAGAGTACAAACAACAATCATTGAGAAGGAGATGCTCCTCTTTTTAGGCCCCTAGACTCTAAACTGCTACTTTCATATGTTTGCATTTGCTTTGAACAACTTTGTGTTCAACAGACAAAAACTACAGTTACATTAAACAGGTCTCCTGGCACCTATAGCCCCAGGTACAGTGACTTGACCCATGTGTAAAGGGTTAGATAAACCGACACCAAGTAAGTAACAAAGATTGAAGTTCCTCTAATGCAAGGCTGGGGAACTCCAGGCCTCAAGGAACAGTGTCCTGCAGATTTAAGATATTACCCTGGGTCAACACACCTAAATCAAATGATTAGTTTATTACCAGGCCTCTGGAGAACTTAAAGACATGTTGGGGAGGTAATTTAGCCATTTAAATCAGGTGTTTTGGATCAAGGACCCATCTAAAACCTGCAGGACACCGGTCCTTGAGGCCTGGTGTTCCCCCACCCCCCTGTTCTAATGTCTACTTGAGGCTGGCTCCAGCAGTGATTCAGTGTTAGAATATCCACCTTTACAGCAGAAATACACATGTTTACCTGATACAAAAGCCTGTTACAAAAAAACCCCTAATTTCCCCCTTCATAACAACTATACAGGGGATAATTTTTATAACTCATCTGTTTAAATTGTATTAAGACTCAAGGTTTGTATTATTAGAGGCATGACCTCGTAGACTGGCAGACAGATGATGACATATGGAGCTGTAGCTGCTAGCTGTCTTCCAGGCTTCGTGTCAGCAAATCGATTCCCTAGGATAGACTGTGTTTGTGCTGTTGAGCTTTTTGGAGCATTTTAAATGTAATTGTGTGAGTACTAGTATGGCTGTTCTATGCTTAATTGTACTAATAGGCCATTCAAGAAGTCTCTTTTGGTGAGCGAAATTTTGGGATTTTATTTATATGTTAATTAGCACAAATGTACAAGTATTTGTGTCAGCTTGCTGAGAAAACTAGCTAGCATTTGCCAATAATTTGGGACTCCACTCTGACTTTGACATTTTCACTTCCTACTCCAAAAAAACACCGCACCACCAGACCTAATATTAAGCCTTAAAAAGAGTTTTCAAATCCATTTCACTCACTGAAATAAACTCAATTAAATAGCTGCACTGATTTCATGAAAGATTGACCACAGATTCTAAGGTTCTTCTTCAGATTTGTTGAGTCATTAATATTTGCATTAATATTCTTGGTTTATATGAATGAAAAAAGAATCACACTCCTTCTCCTACTCTTTTTCATTTGACATTTTTGGCTGTTATCTAATGCAAAGAATTTGCAGTCAAGCATATAAAATTCTTTAGAAAAATACCCGTGAGTATACTCTTAATGCTGTATACAAGTCACTGTTCAGGTAATGACTACAGCAGGTATGTTGATATCTCAGAAAGTCATGTATATCCAACCCAACATTTCATAGTGGTAAAGCATCTTAAAAAGTGCACATTACATGGCATGTCTGCACAGACCCCTTCATATATAGAGCAGATTGAAAATAAAGTTGACTCACCCTGCGTTTGAAGTGTCTGGCCAGCTGCTGATACTCAAAGCTGCTTGGGTCTCTCAGCGCATCGTTGTAGATTTCCTCTTTCAGTTTCATGCTCAACTCTACCACCTCATCCTTCAGGGGCCTCGGGGGCAGAAGTAACGTGTCTATCTCATTGCCAATCTAAATTTGAAGGTAGGCATACGGATATGGGGTTGGTACTGGAATGTCATGTATGAAGGGATTACCTCAAGTCATCTGATTAAACATATCTTCTTACCAAGTTCTCCTCCTCATCCTCCAACTTGAAGCCATTGTTTCCAAAAAAGTTGCCATTTACGTCATAAACCCTCTCTGTAAGATCGGGAAAGTTACCATTATTGTATTCGACCACATACTTGGTCGTAACCTCCAAATAGGAAGTAGGGGTAGACTCCTCAGTGGCACCCAGTGTAGTACTTTGTGTTCTCTCTTCAGTGAAATCCACAACTGTTTCTAGGGTGATGGAATCAACTGACTCAGGTGCCACTTCTAGTGGAGTCTCTGTTAAGATTTCATCCACTTCTTCAGTTGGGGAGTCACCCTCAGCTGATTCTTGATCAGGGTCTTCTAAAGCTACCGGGATACTGCCCTCATCTGAGGCACCATCTTCCTTACTGGGAAGCTCTTTAGGAGACTCTGGGGTGACCCCCTTAGGGGTTTCTACCTCTGAAATTGTGTCTGGTTGGGCATCAGTGACAGCTTTTGGAGATTTTTCAAGTGGAGCCTTTGAGATTTCTTCCTCACTTCCCACTTCAGATCCACCTGGAGGTTCCACTGTTATCTCAGGTGCAGATGTCTCTGTGTCTTCTGGAACAACAACAAGCACAGGAGTGATTTCTTCATCAGATTCTGAAGGGGTCTCTGTAACTTCTGGTGAAGTTTCATCTGTTTCTGGATCTTCAAATCCAGCTTCTTTCTCCGTTACCTCATCTAAGCTCTCAGAGGCAGCTTCTTCTCTGTCCTCAAATGTTTCCCCTTCAGCTGCTTCTTGAGTTTTATTGACAGATGTTAAAACAAAATCAGGTTTATCATCCTCCGTTATTATTTTGGGTTTTGATTGTTCTATAGATTGTCTTGTTGGTTCATTTTTTTCACCAGTTTCTTTTATAGATTCAATTTGGGCTGGTTCTGTTGTGGGTTGTGTTTTTTCTGTAGTATCTTTGATGAGTTCGCCTTCTCTTGGTTCTTCTGTGGGTACTGCTTTGAGTTCTGGTCCTTCTGCTTCTTGAACTGGGTCATTTTTGAGTTCAGGTTTCACTGTCATTTCTTCACTTAGTTCTGTTTTTCTTGTCGGTTCTCTCTTGGGTTGTGGTGACTTCTCATGAATCTCTTCTACGGATTTGGCCTCTGTCACTGGTTTTTCTATTAGTTCTGTCTTTTCTGTGGTTTCTTTAACAGGTTCCAGTTCTTGTGCCAATTCTTCCAGAGGTTTAGTCTCTTCTCTGATGACTTCTACAAGTTCTACTTCTTCTGCTGGTTCTATTGTGGGCTCAGTCTCCTTTGTTGTTTCTTCTATGGGTTTGACATCCTTTGTAGTCATTTCTGAAGGTTCTACTATATCTACAATTTCTTCCACAGGTTTGAGAGGTTCAGGTTCATGTAAAGTTTCCACTAAAAGTTTTGGTTGTTCTGTAGTTTCTTCCTTTCTTCCTTCCTCCTGTACAGTTTCTCTAAAGTCATCACTTGTATCATCTTCATCTTTAACTGGTTCTCCTGTAGCTTCCGATATTTTCCCTTCTATCTGTGTTACATGTTTTTCCTCTTCAAAAGGTATTTCTACAACTACCTCAGCTCTTTCTTCTTCTGTTGTGTCTGTTGCGACATCGTCTGAGGTTATTAATGTAGTCTCCATTATAACTGTCGCCTCTTCAGCTTTTTTGTGTAGTTCTTTTGCTGCTGCTTCTGGTGCTGTTACTGTTTGAACTGCAACTTCTTCAGCAACTGTATCTTTTGGCCCTTCTACACCAGTCTGTGTTATTTGTTTAGTCCTATCTACCAGAACAACCTCTTCTTGTTTGACTTCTGCTTTTACCTCCTCTTTTGACACCACTGGTATTTCTTCTTTGCTGTGTTCCTTGGATGTAGTTATCTGTATTGTTGGCGGTTCCTCTGTGACACTATATTTTTCACCTTTGTTATGTTCTAATATTAGAACAGGCTTAGAAGTAACCTCAGCCATTAGTGTTGGTTTGTCCTTTGGAGTGTATTCAACAACTGTTACTTCCATCTTATGTGTTGTCGTCAGAATTGAGGCCTGGGAGGGGACTTCTGTTTCTACATTTGAGGTAGATCCTTGTTTTGGAGTCACATTATTGAATATTTCAGCTTCTTCTTCTGCATCTGTTATCAGTAATACAGTTTCTGTTGCTTCTGTGATGACTTTGGTTACTTCTTGGCTCACCTCTACAACTGCCTTTGAAGGATGTTCTACTGGAGGTGCATGTATTTTGCCTTCAGCTTCTTCAGGAATTGGAAGTGGTATTGCTTCATCAATTGGCTCTTGTAAATCCTCTGAGGGTTTCTCTACAAAATCCTCAGTGAACGTTTTGTCATGGATATCCAGAGATTTTTCTGGAATTCGTTTAATTTCTGTCTCAACAGCATCTTCCGTGGTTGCCTTAGGGATGTGCTGTATCATGACTTCTGAAGGAGCCTCAGAGGTCACCTTCGGATGTACCTTCTGCCCTAATTCCTCCAATGTGATAGTTTCTGATGCTGTGGTGGGCTTCTGAAGAACCACAACAGTTTCTTCTGTGGGTGCTTCATGGGCCACAACCTCTAATGGAGGTTTCTCACCTTTTGGGGTAACTTCCTGAATGACCTCAGAGTCAACTATGATCACATTTTCAGGGATGATCCCAATGATCTTGTCATCTTCAACTACAGCCTCCTCCTTATCTGATATTTCAGGGATAGTTTTGTCTTCCCCAATTTCCTGATCGATCCAATTTAAAGGCTTATGTGTAACAGCGTAATCAGCCTCTGTTGCCACCTCCACAGAATCCTCAAGCAGGCCCCCAACACTTAAAACCTCAGTGTTAATGTGTGCCGTAGACTCTTGATGTGGACCTTTAGTCACAGAGACCGGAGGAACCCAAGAAGTGACCTCAAGATCTACAGTAAGATCGTCTTGCTTGATTGTGATTGTCTCTGATCCAATGATGATGTCACTCTCTCCTATAGTTGCAAAAAAGAAGAGAAAACTTAAAGGAGGAGGACAAAGAAAAGGTAGCATTTTAAGCATTACAACCAAATTCTACTGCAGAATTTTTAAATTTTGCTCACCTTATTGTTGATACACTAATCTCGAATACAACAAATAACAACACCAAAACATTTCTGTATATATATTTAACTTATCAGATATCCTAAATGGGTTCTTTGTAACAATGAGGGTAAGTATAAAATGCTTAAAAGAACTGAAGAGAAGAGCACCAGTTTTTAAGAAATACTCAGTTTATCCTCGCTATTGCAGTTTTCAGCTTCATAATACAAGGTGTGTCCTTTGCCTCCTTGTTCCTGCTTGTAATTGACATTGACTGCAGAGCTGAAGAATGTTACTTAACAATGCTAACCTGTGACCTAAAGTTCCACTGGAAGTCTGCCATGTTTTCCCTCTGGATAAAATAACTTCCAGGTCTGCCAACAAGTAACTAATCCTTAAAATGATCTGCTAAAAAAAAGGCTGCAATTCATGACTTCTGACAGCAGGGGTTCTGTTGAGAATCTCATTGAGATCTGGGGACTATCATGAACGTCACTGACTTCATGAACCAAGAGTGTCATGAAAACATTCTGCAGTTTTCTTTCTATTGGATGTCAATGTGAAGACCTCATAGCCGATGCACTTTGACAGAAATCATACTGATGATGACATGAAACAAAAACAAGGTCAAAATGAACCATCTGTAGCTGTGATTTCACTAACCCTGATAGTTGTCCTGCAGTAACTCTGTCATGTCCACATTTCTGCTCCCAGTCCTCTACTCAGTCTCCATCCATTGACCAGACAGTTGCCCGTAAATAGGCTTACAGATCTATTCTGAGAGTGGAGCGTGTCACGGGAATCAGCCTCCTGCACCCACTCCTACTTCACATAAGTCAGATTTGGTTGTAAGGTGAGTGACTGCGGCTGCTGACACTTTGTGCCACCAATTGGGGTTTCAACAAAGACTTTCAGTGGCTCGTAAAAGAGTCACCAGTAAGGCACTAATCTGTATGCACATCCAGTCCATAGATTCCTTCAGCTAGTTGTAAAGCCCATTCATGAATATTTGTTAGGGCTATGCCAAAGATGGCAAAACATCCCTAAACTAGAAGTTTTTGGCATGCACAGGGGCTTCTCAAATCAGTATTTTTTTTTTCAATTTATCAGTTTTAAACCAAAGTCCTGGTGGGTTTATCAACTTCCTTGACCCACAATTTATTAGGGTACAATAGATAATGATAACACCCTTCTCTGTACAAGTTGGCTGAGATATATCTTTGGAGATGCATAAATCAAGTAATCAGCAATGGTCCACCTTGTGTACACGTGTAGCCACATGTTGAGGCTACAGTGAGCCGTGATTGGCTTTTGTCCAAAACGTGTTTCTGGACAAAGCTGAGCTTTCTGACCAAACAGAGTAAAAGGCTCTGTCTGCCAAGTTACTAAGTTACTACCAAAAATATCTTCATGTACTTTGTGTTCTTAAAAATAAAATTGGTCAAAGTTAAGGACGTTTTGAATAACTGGCTTATACTGACCAGAGCACAGAGCTCAAAAGACAAATATTGCCAGATGAACTGATTACCATGATGGGAATTATTTCTGATACACTGGAAAATAACTAAAGCATCTAGTAGTATCTTAAGAATAACTGCTTATTGTATTAAAAGCTCATTAGAACATTGAAAGGGTAATGGAGACTCCCTGATATCAAAAATATTTACCTGGTGAGATCTCGGTCACTGCATCTCCAGTCTGAGTGGTCGGTGTCTCCGAGCTACAAGACAAACAGAGACAAAAAGCAAAGCATTTAGCAAAAATGTGATTTATCTCCTCTAGCACTCAGCTGAGAGAAACATCATTTAACCAGTAGGACAGTGCCAGCTTCTTTAATACTAATGCTTTAATACTTCTGTTTTTGTCCTCTTCTGTGATGGTGTGCTGTGAAGTCTAACTTTGTCTAGTAAACAAAGATTTGATGTGCTACAAAAGACATATAAAGCATGATAATGTGACTTCTAAAGGGGAACATCATCTGTTTTAAGGTTTCTATGTCCTTCTTGTTTCCCAGTTTAGTGAGAAGAACAATTTTAAAGTCTCGTATTTATGTCCAACATTTACCAAACCCTACAGGTCCACAAACCCTGGAGCCTCATTCATTGTCAATGTACACAAAACATCTGTGAATCCTTAAAATAGTTGGCATTCCCCTTTAAACTTATTAAACTGCAACAATTCCCATGCAGCTGGACTGAGGAATTTTTATTAACAAAAACCACACAACTGTAAAATAAATAAATAAACATGCAGCAAGCCAAAGAAAGCAGAGATGATAAACAAGCCACGCACGCGAGCACTTCCCTTTCTCTTCTCCAACCTCTAAAACTGGCCAGCGTCCTGCCAGAGTAGAAAGCAACAAAGCTCAGTTTTCTGTCTCTGGGATGGAGTCATTAAAGCTCTTCAAAATCTCTAGATTAGACTAAAGTTGACATTTTTTTTTATTTATTTTCTACTCTGATACATTTTGATCTTAGTGCTAATGCCAACGAACACTGTCAGATATATTCTGTAAACATAGACATAGTGTTAAATAATGAGTTAACCACTGTTCTTTCAACTGTCTGAACTATGTCATGCATTTATTTACCACACACAGCTCAGAAAGTCTGATGTTTGCCCCTCAGCTGGCTTCCAGAAAAGGGGGTAGGGTGGGACGGGGGTGTTAAAGAAACAGTTTAGAGTACAATGTCAGTCACATGTGTTTAATCTCTGTAATATTCTCGATATTTATATTTGTATATATATATTAGGACCTGATTTCACTTTGTAATATATACATTATTTAATTTAGTTCAGTCATTTACCCTCCTTATTGATTTGGAGCAATTTCCTTAGAAATTTATAGAGTATTCTGATTCTGAAGGGCTGCATAGAGATTCAGCAATTATAAATAATAAGTAATAAGTTCTGAAATCCCAGAGTCAGAATATAGAGCACTAAATTAGCAAAATAGGTCTCCTAATTCCACTGTCTGACTCCAGCCCAGCTCTGTGGTTGGTGTTCAGTGTCTGCAGGCCTACCTGCATGGAGTAGGGCTGATGGGCACACTGCAGCAGGTGATCAAACACAACATAGATGTAAATACACAACCACCACTTTTAGTTTTTGAACTAATCACTGCTGGTACAAAAAGTCTAACAAACCATTTACCTCAGTGTCAGGTCCTCAGAAATCTTATTGATTTAATACTGATTAAACTTAATTTAATACTGTTAGGCTATACATAGTGCATAAACTCATAATTTGCTTTGAACTAGCGTTGTACAATGTGTTGTATTGAAGTGAGATATTTTATTTTAAAGACCACAGACTTATTAAGTTAAAAATAATGTTCTAGGAAAGCAATAAACTAAGAATTACATGTATCCATCCATTCTCTTCCACTTATCCAATTCAGGGTGGCGCGGAGCTATCCCAGCTACCATAGGGTGAGGGGCAGGGTACACCCTGGACAGGTCGCCAGTCTGTCACTGGGCCAACACATAGAGACAGACAACCATTCTCACTCACATTCACACCTATGGGTAATTTAGATTCAACAATTAACCTAACCCCACTAACTGCATGTCTTTGGGCTGTGGGAGGAAGCCGGACTAATATGGACGCAAATATGGGGAGAACATGCAAAGTCCACACAGAAAGACCCTAATGGTTGAATTATACTTAGGACTTTTTTGCTGTGAGGCAACCGTGCTAACCACTGTGTGACTGTGCTGCTGAATTACATGTAGACTGTTTATAATTAGCAGTATTATCAAAGTTGTTGATTAAGATTTTGTTGCTTGAAAGCTTTCAAAGTTCAAATCGTTAAATAGTCCTGTCTGACCTGACAACATTATTTACTGTTTTTTACTTTTTAAGATATCCATGGACATGACACGTCACTTAGTGATTTGTTAAATTTATATTTGTACAGTTTACACAATAACACATTTGACTGTCTAATTGCTGGTAACTTACATGTTCATTGCAGCAACCAGAGCAACTCTCTGAAATACAGAAAAACACATAATCAGCAAAGAATATCACCAAAATTTACAACTTCCCAAAGAAGCACGAATATGGTTTGCTTTAGCCTGTTAATTTTAATTTAACGTGGATGGGGAAGAATGGAAAACCACAGCAATCTTCTTTTTGTAAATGTATAATGATGAGAACAGTGGAGAATAAAACGTTTTGCACCAATACCACTATCTGAAAGCAGGGCTGCAACTTATAAATATTTTTATTATTGTTTAAGATATCAATTAATGGATCAATTATTAGCTTTAGTGGTGTTCTTACACTCCTGATGAGACTCCGATGCTCCTCTGATTGGCTGAAGAATCTGCCTATGTCCATGACACTGATGGAGCCATCCATGCAGCGGCTCACCCAGCCCTGGTACTCATCCCGCTCGGGCAGCCGATCCCAGAAGATCTTAAAGGCCTCCCAAACTGTCTCCTGACACACTAAAACACACAGAGACACCAATTACTGAAGATAATAAGATCCTGAAAGGTAAAATTTACTGTTGGGTCCACATTAAAAAACAAAAGTTGTCTGTAAGGCTGTCACTTGTCAGGTTTGTGGTCCTCACAAAGCTACATGACTATTTTAGACATAATCTTGCCCAAACAAGCAGCTTTTTGTCTGCCTCCATTTTTTTACTTCAACAACTAATAGCACCCCTGCAAGCTCTGACTGATAGGACTTTTAACCTATATCTGACGTAATGTAAATGTGAAAACTCAACAGGTAAATCATATCAACCCTCAAGTCTGAAGAGAAGAGGAATTATTATGTATTTACTGTGTTGATACTTGCAGAAGGGCTAGCTGCCTTTTATTTTTACTTATATGGACAGTGGATACATCTTTTCTTGAGTGAGTTAAAAATCCCTTTATAATAAGAATAAGTGAATGTTTTCCATAAGCTGCTGTGATATTTTCCCAGATTTCTTTACTTTTTTGGGGGATGAAAGGGAAATTATCACAGAGGAATCTGCAAAAAGACCCAAGGTGGTCAAAAACAATGGAAATCAAAAAAGAGACTAAAATTAGACTATAAATGTATATAAATATCTGTAATTCCATATGATTAGAGGCTTCTTTAGATAGTGCTCTGTTATTCAACCAAGTGGTGCTCCACTCAAGTGTTTTTGAGAGGGTACAACATTTCCATATTATAAATCCGGTCCACATCTAAAGCAAGTACATTTTAAAAACACCTTTGTCTTCAGGCCAAGATCCATCCACCAACAAAAAAGCCACGGTGCTGCTTCTATTTGTTGCTTTTTGTCACTTTGAACACATTTCTTAATGCTAATCTCCTGGGGCTACAGTGGACATATAGTAGTTGTAGTAAGTTACATAGTAATGTGAATGTGCTCAAAGAAATCAATGAATCTGAAGAGAAAGTGCAATGGAAAAGAAACGAGGCCTAAAAAGAGCTGGAGGGAAAGAAACATGATGGATGGTTGATGAGATGTAATTTCAACCACATCTGCACTTTGAGGGAAAAAACATAATAATTCATCTGAGCAGAGCTGAGGTGATTGATGAAACCCTGTAATAACGTCTGTTTCTTCAGCAATATCACATTGCTGTTGCTTTATACAAAGTTTGAACCAAGAATACCCCCCCAAAGGAAAAAAAAACTGAATGTGTTTAAGGGGTTGTTAGTTATTGGTGTGGGATTAGTTTTTAGTTAGCATCATGCCAGCAGAAACCACGTCCAAGCATTGATGAAATCATAAGCATAACTAATTTTAATGTTATAATCATGCACATGACACAGGGACAGTATGTGATCAGAGAAATTTAAATCAAGGAACAAATTCCAGCAATGAAGGTCAGAAAATAGCATCAGTATAAACGAGGAAATACTTTTTTTTGTTTCTGGCATCAGAGAAAAGAAACACAGATGTTTCATTTGCTATTTAATTAAAAAGATTTTTTGTTCTGTACAAAATGTCATTTATGAGTCTGTTTACATGAATTCAATCAAATCAACAGTAAGATTATGAGGCATGTGAAAGAAATCCTTTCATGCCAAAAGCATTCAGTGCTTGTTTCTGAAACCTTCCCCGTTGTGTTTACTTTGGGCTTTTTTTCCCCATTATTACTGATCATTGTATTATTTTAATATGTTCAGGTTATGAGACGGATGAATTACGAAGCTGTTGTATTTGTGGTTCTTTGTGTATTTGAGTGCATTGTGTTAAATCCTGTTGCATGACTCCTGCCAACATTTGCTGTAACAGCAATAAAGTTAATTTAGCTCATGTGTTGGTCCAGTTTGCTTTGGCTCATTTTGCTGCTATTTAAAAAAAAATCTGAACTTTTTAATGATTGTTCTGTTTCTTTTGACCCAAATAGAGACTGGGACACACAGAGACATGTTTTCACTGTAATAAAGGTTTGAAGCTGATTGTTCACCTTGGAACCATGTGAGCTTTACTCAGTGGTTTCTTTAAGTGCTTATGTCTGTGTTGTTGTGTTAAGGTGTAAGCCATAGCTAGACTTAAATACAGAGAGATGTTTTTTGATTGATATAGAGGGATAAACTTGATTAAAGTAGAGATTTGACTCATGCTTTAAATCTGCTCAAAATCCCAGCAACTCAACACAATTGACAGAACTGAAACCAAAAGGCTGAACGAGCTGATCGGCTTGTTAAGAAACAGTGCATCTGGCGTTGCATGACCTCTGACCTCTGCCACAGAGGTGACAGCAGACTTGCTGCTCAAGCTTATGCTTTGATCAGAGCCTAAGTGAAAACGCTCTAGCTTTGAAGAGAAGATGAAGGGGAAAACCTTGTCGCCTGCAGGCACAAATATCAAAATTAAGGCAGGTGAATCGAAAGAAGTGCAGATGGGCGGAGAGATGTACCTCTGAGATGGAAGTAGCTGAGGTGGTTCGCAATAGCTTGGTCGAACGTCTCCTGAGAGCAAAGCTTGACTCCGCTGGGAAACAAGACGTCCCTCTTCCTTCGAGATAGAGCGCCGTGTCGTCTGTATAACAACTCATCAGAGGCTGCCATTGGCTCTCCTGTAGATTCTCCACTCTCCTCCAAACCCACCTCCAGCTCAAAGGTGGCATCTGTGGTTTAAATTAATATTAGTGCTGCTTTATACTTAATATTAAGGACAGCTAAAGTACATGGTACTGCTTTACAGGTACCTGACTGTTACCTTAAAGTTACTTCATATTTAAAAACAAATTATAGGTTCTGTCTGTTTTTGTCAGGTTTTTTATTTTTTTTATTTTATTTCTGTTAGGACCGGAACTAACAGTGCTTTAAATTATAATCACCTAATCAAAATATTTGCCAAATAGCCTTTGGTTGATTGACTAGTTGATAAATTAGTTGATTTTAAGGGAGCAGTTTTAAACTTTATTGAAGGTTATTGTTGCAGTTTGAGTTTGACCTCATTGTAACATAGTAAGTTACCACACTGAGTACCAGAGGTATAATTCTATTGTATATTCCTCCTTAAACTCTATCCCATCCTTCCCATTTTTAATGTGTCACTGGTCTTCCTTTGACGGCCCATTTGAGGGCCACACCTCCCCAGATTAGGAGCCGCTGATTAAAATGGCTCCAGCAGGAAAACACTACTGAAGATTCGATGTGTCAGGATCAATAATCTGACCAAAGTAAATAGAATTAGTGCTACTCCAAACTTTCACTTGACTGATGGTGCTGTTTTTCCCCTGTTATGCAATTCTTCAGCTCATACTAGAAAATTTTTATTAAAAGAATCAAAGTATGTGATACATCGGTCATGACTTTTACTGTGATATTTTGCTGATGACACTGTGCTTTTACTTTGTAAAGCAGCACTATCATTCAGAGCATTTTATCAATAAAAGGAAAGAAATAACTGTTAATAACATCAACATACAGACCTGTTTCCATGTACAAGCAGCATGAAAGCAGCATGGCCCCAAGCACCCACAGCACCAGCTTCCCACACTTTCCAACCATTTCTCAAAAAGAAAACCACCTCCCCGAAAGATCCACCCTGGACTCGCTGCTCCTTATTTCCACGTTCTCAGCTCATCAGCAACTTCCCGCTCATCCATCCACCAGTTCTCATGGCAGAAGAAACAGAAAAAGAGAAGACAAAAGAGATCCTAAAGTGTGTGCTGTCTGCAGGCCGCTTCCTCTCAGGTGAGCAGATGGGACTTTGCTGCTACTGCCGGAGATTTTTTTCCTCTTCGCTCTAATCCTATTTGTTAAGCTGCTGGAGTGGATGACTGTCAGAGCCACGTTGCGACGGGCCAGTCAGAAGGAAATCAAACAAACAGGCTGTGTCGGGCAAGGAGACAGTGCACAGGGTTAAAACTTAGTGGTAAAATATAGAGTTAAGCCCAAGAAAATGTGAGACGACAGGTTAAATCCAGACCTAGGTAACAACATTAACCACCACAACCATGCTGAGAGAAACAGAAAATAATCCTAACTAACAAATGACTGAAAAAAAAATTATGAAGCCCTGTCAGATAATCCCGTTTATTTTGTTTTTGTGCTCAAATGCAGCTCTTTAAAGTCCAAGATACATTATCATTAAAATAAATCTTCTACAAAAAAGGTAATTTCCTTAAAATAAAATGAAGTTCCACCAAAACAACTGACATTTGTGAAGGAAAAGTTCTTCTGTGGTGCAGCCAGAACGATGATGACCATAAATGATCCTTTCCTTTATTTTTCTAGGAGCAAATTCCATTTCCACTAAGACAAAGCCGCTGGCTGATTCCAGCTACAATCCAACTCAAATGCACCACAAGTCAGTCAAAATCAATGTACAATCCAGCAATAATCCAGCTAGATTGCATCAGAAATCAATAACCAGAATAGGTCCATAATCCAGTCTGAGACCAGTTTGAATTCAGATGGAATCCTACCAAAGTCTAGTCTGGTTCCATTTTTAGCTCAGTTAATTGTTATGTTTAAAATATCTTGCATTTATTTTCTGGAGCTCCATACATTTCCTCTCCACTAAGAAAAAAAATTGCTGTCTGAATACATCTACACTCCAGCCTGGTGAAATACTAACACGACTGATTTTAATAATGACCCTAAATTAGTCTTCTATTTATAGTTATGGGATCAAGTCCATTAAGGCAATTTTGTATCTAGAATACATCATACAAGAATCCAGCGACTGAGCTGAGATTGAGTGGTTGCGTTGAGTGGCGTTTTATAGTCACATTTCTGATCCAATAGGACAAAGTTAGTGTCTGATTCCAGCCACAATCCTGCCAGATTACAATGAAAACTCAAAGAATGTAGCCATAATCCAGTCAATCCATCTGAATTGACTGGTTGTATAAGTGACCATGCATCCTGTACATATTTTCCTGGGGTTATGTCCACTGATTCATATTTTCCAGCAGAATCCAGTCAGAAATCAGCAACATTCCAGGTAGATTACAGCCAAAATCCAACCAGTACATGGTTTCAGTACAATCCATCTTAAATCCAGATGAAGTCAGTGGTGGCAGTGACAACCATAAATATGTCATGTTTATTTTTCCTTGAGTAACATTACAGTCTTCACAGTCATTTAAAAAAAAAGGGGTAAAAAAAACAAAACACTTAAGTGACACTAAATATAAAATAAATTCTCAAAAGCTCCTGAGAGCATGAATAACCCAGTCAACCCATCTTTACTCAGATTACTTTGTTAGGTTTTGCATTTTTCAGATTATTAATAAGGTTTAAATGATTTATTAATTATATTTTTTATGATTTCAGCGGAATGTGCTAACACGCTAACAGATGTTAAAGATTAAGCTCACAATCGTTTTCAAAACCATTTTAATCAAAATCTTTCTGTATTTTAACATTTTTTGCATTCAATAACAAAAAACATACAAACAAACAAACTACAATACATGACAAAAATCAAACCATTTAATTTTGCATAACATGTCACATGTCCATATTAACATAATTTACATGAAATATACAAAAATTATATGTATTAATATCTTTACATGATCTACTTTATCATATCGATATTTTCTACAGACATAGTGAAGAAACCTAAAGAAACATGCAGGTTGAATGACAACAAACGGAGAAGGATTTATTCGAGCTATGACTTCCAGTTTTCTGTCTTCAGGGCTCACTTAGATTATTTTGGGAGGTCTCATAGGGGCCATAAATCTGTCTAATCTCAACCTCCCATCGCTAAGATTAGCCGGTTCTATGGCCTTAAAAAAAAAAAAAAAAGTCAGTCAGTCAATCAGTTCAGAGTCAAACCAGGACCAGAACCAGAGAAGAGACAGAACAGCCCCAATACATCCAGGACCAACGCCCGAACAAAAGAGGGTTGGACCAAGTCTAGATGTAAGAGATACCAGAGTTCATCCAAGCCTGGGACCAAAAAGGGACCAAACTGGGCTGAACTGATGTCAGACCAAGGCCAGACAACAAACACATTTAGGCCAGGAGAGTACAGGCCGACATTTCTAAGGTGTCTTTAATGTTTTTAAATTTTAACAAGTTTATTTTGGTTAGAAAACTTTATTCTCTGACAGCCGTTATGTTGACATGCGGCGGCTCTATGGTGCATCCCACCTCAGTTAAAGTTTTTTTGGGCTCCATAGAGGTGAGTAATTAGCGGTCATTATGCTCATCCACTAATCTTGGCCTCTACTGTGGCGCTCCTGTCTTTAAATGTATAAGCCCTCCTTGAGGCCGGCGCCCCCTCCTGTCTGATCCACTTAATAAGCGGTAAGCCGATTGGTTCTCAGTGGGGGGGGCGCTCTGCTAAAACCACAGAGATTACCCAACTAGCCCACACAATCGAACGAACACAAAAGCAGACATAAACATGTTTTAACACAGACACAGAAATAAAAACATCGCATCATGTTCGAACAGGAGACGACTAAAACATGAAGAAACGGAGAAAAATAAATTAAAAAAGTAAATTAAAGAAGTCGGAATGCTAGAAAACACCAAGACACTCACTGGTAGTAACCCAGTGACCTCTGACCCCAGCTTAGACAAACACCAAGGACACACTCTCCTCACTTCACTTACAACTGATTACCAATTAATGCATCAATTACACGCTTCACTCTGCAGCACGCCAGCTCCAGGCTTTCAAAATAAGAGCCTCACATTGTAAAATTTAAATAAATACTTTTATTTAAAAACCAGGAAGTGTCAGTATAAATTTATGTACATTCACAGACATATAGTTTGACTGAGTGAAACAGGAAGCAGTCAATGAAGCAGCAGCAGCGGCGGTGACGAGTTAGCGGCTCGGCGACGGTTTTGGCTCCTCCTCCTTCAGCTGACTCTGGTGCAAACTCATGATTAGACTCCGGATCTCATCGCGCTTCTGTCGCGCTCGCTGCCGCGGAAACCAGCTCTCCAACCGCAGCGGGATGTCAAAGTGCACCACAGGGTTCTGGAGGAGCCAATCAGAGAGCTCGATTAAGCCTCAGACCATCAGGACATCAGACAAAGCGCACCGTGAAGACGATAACAGAGTGACGCGAAAAAAAAGCAAGTTTCTTTAAGTTTATAATTCTAATTAGGGCTGCACGATATTAGGAAAACCTGCGATGTGCGATAACTGTGATCAGTACTGCGATAACGATATGACTTGCGATAAAATAAATAGCAAAAAAAAAAACAAAACAAAACCCGATACATAATTTCCATTTTACTGCAACAGTTTTATTTAATGAAAGCTGCTGTATTAGCAGTGTAACAACAAAGTGCACTTTAACATTGAAACATTGCCCCCATAAAAAAAATTTCTGAGGTTTGAATTCTGAAAGACATCCTGAAAGAATTTGTTTTAAATAAACATAACTTAAATTATACTGCAAATTATCTCAGTGCAGCTGTTCATCATTTTACCACTCACCAAGTAGTTATGATGTAAGTCAAAACTGGAGAGTAAACTTTACTGTAGTTCTTTACTGTAGCTCAGTTCAAACATGACGGTCTTGCGGCATGTTTCATACATTTGTGGAATGGCAACATGGGAAAAGTAGTTTCGTGAGGGGATGCGGTATCTCCGGTCCACTTTATGTATCAGACTGGTGAAGCCCTCTCTGCTAACTGTATGTATAGGCATCATGTCTTTGTCACAAAATTTGTAATGGCCTCTGTTATTTCTTTGTACCGCTTCGGCGTTTTCTCATAAGGAGTTCCACTTGAAAAACTCTGATACAGAGACAGTTGTTGGACTGCTGTGCTCTTTGTCTTAACATTAGCAACCTTTGTTTGGCTAGCCCTGTCTTTCTGGAACTATTCAAACAGTTCTCTGTGGTTGTATTGAAGATGATGGTGGAGATTCGTGGCAACCACCAGAGGATCAGACTAGTGTTCGGCAAGTTTTGCAGAGTACCTGTGTTTGGAGAACGTCGTCTTTATCAAATCCAAAGTACCTCCAAATAAGCGAGGTACTATTTCTTTCTTTTAGGCACGAGTTCATAGTCAGTAGCGTTCTCGTCATGCGTCTCGCTCTCAGCCTTTACAACTCTGACTCGTTGCTGCAGCGTTGTTCACTCTCCACCTGCGTATGAAGCGGGCCTCTAATCCATTTGATTGGTTAATGCCGTTAAGGGCTCTGTTCGACTGGTCAAATGTGTAAAGGGGATTCTTTGATTGGTAATTTTTTTAAAGCACGTGTGTAAACATTTTAAGGTACCCAATTATCGCAGTTTACGCCGTCTTTTGCGATGGGCCCATCACGCAGGCTGATATTGCGATGACAATAAATTTTCGATTTATTGTGCAGGCCTAATTCAAATATTATTTTTAGTCATAACGTCAGAAAAACGCACTTGAAATACGATTCAACACATTTAACCTCAAAAAACATAACAAATAAAAGGAACCTAATTAATATTTTCTTTACCAGCATCATTCTGTGATTTTACACATTTTTTTCACATATTTCAATAGAATTTTTACGGTGTGATAAATATTATTATGATACAATTTATTTAAAAAAAAAATGCCAAAAATAAATAATTATTTGGAGACTTTGTTTCACATTTTTATAATTACAATTTATTGTTTTCTAGATAATTAAATACATTCTTGACATGCTTCACACAGTTTATTACTCTTTTGTTCTCTATATCTTTTGTTAATATTTTGTTAAAAATATTCACACCTGTGTGTTTTTGTGTGTGTGTGTTCACCTGTAGAAAGCTCTCGACATACTGCAGCAAATAGAGTCCACAGTCGCTGCTGTTGTCCTGCTGAGGGACTCTGCAATTGAAGCTCTTCATGGTGTCGGACGTGAACAGACGAGGCGACTTCCTGCGGACCTCCCACTCCACCTGCAGGTAGCTGAACAGAGAGAGGACCTTTAACCCTGCAGCTTGGTGGGTCACAGTTAAATACAGTGGGGCAAAAAAGTATTTAGTCAGCCACCGATTGTGCAAGTTCCCCCACTTAAAATGATGACAGAGGTCAGTAATTTGCACCAGAGGTACACTTCAACTGTGAGAGACAGAATGTGAAAAAAAAAATCCATGAATCCACATGGTAGGATTTGTAAAGAATTTATTCGTAAATTAGGGTGGAAAATAAGTATTTGGTCAATAACAAAAATACAACTCAATACTTTGTAACATAACCTTTGTTGGCAATAACAGAGGTCAAACGTTTACTATAGGTCTTTACCAGGTTTGCACACACAGTAGCTGGTATTTTGGCCCATTCCTCCATGCAGATCTTCTCGAGAGCAGTGATGTTTTGGGGCTGTCGCCGAGTCTGACTGTTTGAGGCTGTGGACAGGTGTCTTTTATACAGATGATGAGTTCAAACAGGTGCCATTCATACAGGTAACGAGTGGGGGACAGAAAAGCGTCTTACAGAAGACGTTACAGGTCTGTGAGAGCCAGAGATTTTCCTTGTTTGAGGTGACCAAATACTTATTTTCCACCTTAATTTACGAATAAATTCTTTACAAATCCTACCATGTGGATTCATGGATTTTTTTTCCACATTCTGTCTCTCACAGTTGAAGTGTACCTCTGGTGCAAATTACTGACCTCTGTCATCATTTTAAGTGGGGGAACTTGCACAATCGGTGGCTGACTAAATACTTTTTTGCCCCACTGTAAGTTCAAATACCACAGGGACGTGAAAGCAACTGTGACACTAACTTAAAACCCCAAACATTTTTACTCAGTGAAACTAAGTCTGTGCGTGATTAGTTGATCAATAATATTCCCTCACTTTATTAATTTGCAATTGACATTGATTTAGGTAATTGTGTTGACATCATAATACCTTTTAATTAATTTTTGGTGCATGTATTAAGCATTTCTTTCATTATTTCTTTATTTATTTTTTGTACTTTTATTTAATTCTTTATATAATATTATTACATTTAATAATATTACCGTATTTTTCAGACCATAAGGCGCACCAGATTATAAGGCGCATTAAGCAAAGCAAAACAGTCAAATAAGTCAAACTTTACTCAACTTATTCTTCTTGCTTCCTCCACTTCCGTACCATTGATGTATTAATGTTGAATTCTCTCGCTGCTCTATTCCCATGTTGTTGCAGTATATTAATGACTAACCTCGTATTGTGGATGGATTATCTCAGTTGTTCTCCTGACTGAAGTTTGGTCTGTTTACAGCATCCTGCCATAAGATTGCATTTGTCCCTAACATCAGGCACCCTCTGGAACTTTTATGAGTGGTAAAAAGTTAGCGTTCATCCACCAGCTTTACTGTGTTTATGTTATGCTAACATAGCTGTGTCGCTAGCCATCACATAACACATCATTATACAGGGAGTGCAGAATTATTAGGAAAATTAGTATTTTGTCCACATCATCCTCTTCATGCATGTTGTCTTACTCCAAGCTGTATAGGCTCGAAAGCCTTCTACCAATTAAGCATATTAGGTGATGTGCATCTATGTAATGAGAAGGGGTGTGGTCTAATGACATCAACACCCTATATCAGGTGTGCATAATTATTAGGCAACGTCCTTTCCTTTGGCAAAATGGGTCAAAAGAAGGACTTGACAGGCTCAGAAAAGTCAAAAATAGTGAGATATCTTGCAGAGGGATGCAGCAGTCTCAAAATTGCAAAGTCCTAGAAATCTACAAACCTTTATTAAAAATGCTGCAGTGTTCGTTTGACTTTGGGACCTGAGGCGGACGTAGTTTTGGACCCAGATTACTCTGCGAGGCTCCTCACTACAATAGCTGTAATGCTCCAACAATCCATCAAGCGGTGCAGCTTCATAGCTTACCAAAGTCGTACTAAAACATTTTTTGATAGACTTTTGAGCGCCGTGTTCCACATAAAATCAGTTCGAGGACAGTAAGCACAACCAGAATTCATACACAAGGCACACTGTCGATTTTTGAGAAAATTAAAGGAAATTAAGTGCGCGTTATAGTGTAGAAAATACAGTATATAATGTTTTTCATATTTTTATGGGATCCTAAATATTTTCAACAATTTATTACATTGGAAATAAAACAAATTATACAATTATTTTAGAAATTGCTTTAAAATATTTTAATTGTGTTAACTATGTTAATATTAAATATTTCATTAAAAACGAATATAACATTACTGATAAATGTGGGTTTGGTTTGTTTTCTGTCCTCTGTGCGTCCTGAGGTGGAACTCACTCTCTGATGAGTCTGCAGACGTTGTCGTGGTACGACAGTTTCAGTGAGTCCATGACCAGGAGGCACGGCCTGCAAACAATGACAGTGTTACACAACCATGGAAGGAAACTGGACAAACTGCAAATAATACAAAAAATAAAAAAAAATAAATAAAAAAATGAAAACGGTCCACAAATATAAAAAAACTGAACAAAAAAGGAATAAAAACTGGGGAAAAAATGGAAATCTGCATGAAATGTCATAAAAGTAATGAGAAAAAGCAAATAAACTCAAGAAAAATGAAGAAGAAAAACATGAAAAGAAACATCATTGACATGTGTCTGGTAAAATAAGGAACAGAAACCTCCGTGATTGAAACGAAATGATGTATAAACTTGATAAAATCTGTCATATGTGCAGAAAAAGTGACAAGTTAAATAAAAAAAACAAAACTAGAATAAAATCTGATCATTTCTGATTGATTTCGATGTAAAATCTAATGTGGGTGAACTCTGACCTCTTTAAGACTCTGTCCTTCTTCCAGCCCTGCTCACTGGACTCCTGCAAACACACAACACAGTTACTCAAACCCAGGATTTTAAAACAATAACGGAGAAAAACATCTCAGTGATTGTAAAGAACGCTGCATCTCCTCCTCTTCAGCAGCATCAACTAACCATCACATTTCACATTCAACACAAAGGTCAGCCCATGTTTTCCCAAACAGATCTCACTAGAAGATTCAACACTGAACTGATCATCTGAGCCAAATAAACTGTGTGAACTAATGAATGTGCAGCGTGAAATCTCAGAGGATCAGTTTTACATAAATATAAATAAACAGTGTCGTCACAGCTGTATGAAACGAGGTGGAAACCCTCCACAGACTGAGGACACCTGCTGCATTTTGATGGATTTACAGTCTGTACTTACACTTTAAATACCAGGTACTGCTTAATTACTGTGAAACCAGTGGTAACTTTAACATGTAATTACAGTTTACTACAATCAACTTCACACCTAAAGTGAAAAAGTATATTTAAACGGTAATTAAAGGGTAGTCAAGTTCAAGTTTGATTACAATAAAGTTACTGCTCATCAGTCTGTGTAATCAGTGGAGCTGATCTATAATTACAGTATGTTTACATTGTACTTACAGTATATGTGGATTATAATTAAAGTGTAAGGGCCATAAATAAAGTGCCTATGAAATTAGTCCTGTACTTACAGTCACAGTATATGTTGGTTGTTTTTTTTTTTTTCCCAGTAAGTTTCCCCATTGCCAGGTTTCTAAAATTTTATTAAGAGACCCTCACGACTCATCGAGTGACACCACTGATTAGCCAATCAGTGACATGGAGTCTGTTGATGTCACTTTCTCAGATCAGCTCAGAACACTTAGAATCCTGGCTGAGCAGGTAATACTGAAAAAATGGTTATTTATTGCTGACGGAAGGTTGCCAGTGGACATTTCAGGCTCTGGTAGCCTAGGTAACCGTGTGATGCATTTACATGTGAGTCAAGGCTATCCTTTCACTCTCATCATTCCAGCTTCAGTTGCTCACATCAAAGTTGAGAAACATTTTAGACCCACACATGTCACAACCTGAATGTCACCGGCTTTCTGTGGTCGTGACACAACTGGATATTTACACCACACTGAAAGCAATGACAGTGTATGAACTTACTGGTGGCTGCTGTGACACGAGACTAGAGTTTGGCTTTCCCACAGCTCCGGATTTCCCTGCAACGACAACAAAAACACATTCGCGTCTACACGAGCAGCTCTAAATAAAACTACATGTGAGGTTAAACATAGAACACCAAAGAAAAAAAAGATCAATGAATGAAATGGAAAGATGGTCAAAGAAAAAAAAAAAAGGAGAAATGAGCACAGATGATGAACCAGATGTGACCTCCAGTTTACTACGAGCTGATTTATAGACCATAAAGATTCAAAAATGTCTAAATGGGTCTTTAGTGGAGAACATATTTAAGTCTGGAACATTTAATCCTTTAATTTTGGGTGTCAACTTTGAGCATGGTGTTTTAATCAGCGCTGGCGAACATTGTGCCCCAAATACCCTAAAACGCTGCCTCCCAGAGGGACGTAAACACCAGTATGTCTGGTGCCCATTAGAGACGCTCTGCTGAACGTGACCGAAGCCACAGCTTTCATTCAGCCACAGAGACAAAAACCAGGTCAGCTCACCTGCTCGCCTCTGAAACTCCTCGTACCGAGCCTCCTCCAGACCTGGGAAACACACCACCACCAGGTACCAGTGAGCTCTGCCAACACAAAACCACAACATACAGCTGAGGAGAGACGGACAGAAAAACCCAGAACCAAAGCTAAAAACACACACACACTCATGGTTTAAATATTTACAAAAAAAAAAAAAAAAAAAAAAAAAAGAGGAAAAAAGTCAAGACTGGAAAAATGTGGTACAACTGAGCTTGTACAGAGAAAAAAAAAAAGAATGTGTAAGAAAACAAAACTACACAAAATAAATAAGAAGGTCAAAGAAAAGAAAAATGGACATTTTGCACTAAAAAGTTTCATAAAATACCAGTAAAAGAAAATAAAAAAATAATTGAATTAAAATTTAGTTAAAAATTTTAAAAAAAAGAAGTAGTGGCTACCAAATAAATACATGTGTTAAAAAATTAATGTCCCAGAAGAAAGAAAAAAAAAAAAAAAAAAAAAGAAAAAAAAAAAAAAAAAAAAAAAAAAAAAAAAAAAAAAAGCATAAATGGCACAAAACCACAAGAAAAATGGCCTTAAATGTCACAATAATTAATAATTAAATAAACAAAAACAGAAAGAATAGTAAGAATATTTTAAAACAAAAAAAAAAAAAAATACATAAAACATTTTTAAAAATAATGAAATAACGTGAAAAAAAATGGATAGTCCCACTGAACAACCTCAAAATCAGCAGACGTTTTATTCAACAGTAATAATAATTTAAAATAAATGTTGATCTCCATTTTATAATGATTAATAATGGGACATTATAGACTATGTGCACGTTAGCATATGCTACTTCCAGTGCGGAAACTCCTGTTGGGAGCTTTGTTTCCGGTGTCCTATTTGCGCCTCGTTCAATCCAAAACAAGTTAAGCAAATGAATGAATCACGTGGCGATTTACATTTCTATAGATGTCTTGGGCATTTATCCAATATATCTGTAAATTATGTTCATCGACTTGATATTTTTTCCCCCGCGCCTCAGGGATTCAAATTTTATATTTCTCAGTATCTGTAAACAGCTGTCCCTCATTTATCGCGGATGTTATGTTCTAAAATTAACCAGCGATAGGTGAAATCAAGTAGCCAATTTTATTTTTTGACGGTGCAAAACATTTCATGGACATCGTGGACATACAGTACTGCACTTCAGAGTCACACTGCTAGCGATCGATGCAGTGATTCTGTACTGTACAGGAGAGACGTCACGGAGGAGATCGTCTGCAGCGATCAGGACGCAGGACACAATGTGACGTAAAAAAAAAAAAAAAAAAAAACACAAAAAAAAAAAACCATGAAAACTTGCACTAAAAAAAAAAAAATCTGCGAAACAGCGAGGTGAAAGGAGAACCGCATTATTAGCGAGGGACCACTGTAATTTTGAAGGTAAGTCACAACATACCCTTCGTAAATACTAATGTATAGAAACCCTTACCAGCAATCATTCATTTTTTGTGTGGCTTTTTTTCACGGTTTGTTAACATGCTGTGCGGGTCTGTACTTGACTAGCTGATATCGACATAACAGGGAAACATCTGGTTTGACTATTCTTCACCTGTAGTTTGAATGCTGAACATTTGCCTGTTTAAATCATAAGACCAGTCACTATACAGAGATGTGCTTCTGAATGTGGACGATGTGTCTTCTGCTGCAGTAATGCAGTTCTGCTTGTGTTGAGTGATGTAAACAACTGATCGATCTAAACTCTTTAAACATCAAAATTGATCATTAGATTTTTTATGACACAGCAGCGGTGAGTGTTCCCACCTTCTGCTCTTTGTAACTTAACGCAATCTTTCCGTTTTCGAGTTTTGGTCATGATTTTGGAGTATATCTTTGCAGTAGCCCTACATCCGGTCTCAAACCAGGAAGTTAGCATTTTCTCGTGCACAGGGTCTATTGAAACTGTGATGTTGGTGCTGAGAGCTGACCAGAGGAAAACAAAGCCAGGTTTTCTGTGGTTGTGACTCTGAGTGGGAGTTAAACTGATTTGGTTGCACTTTTTTCCCCCTTTTTAAAAAAAAAAAAAGAAAAACAGAGTTTAATGTGTTTTTCAGGCCTGAGTATTTCATGTGGATATCTGCTGTATGAACGTATGAAGGTGCCACATTAACACTGCGCCTCTGAAAATATTCTCAGTGTGGAGGTAAAATGTCGCCTGGCCTCGTTAAAAACACGAAGGAATGGTGCAAAGATGCCGTAAAAGCAGCCTGAGGTTTAAGATGTCCTGAGCAGGTCTGGATGTTAATGAGGACCCTGAGGGGGGGGGCTGGGCCTGGGGTCAGAGTGGAGCGACAGTGGAGGAAGCGTCTCTGGTAAAGCCATCACGTGCGGCCAGTTGGCAGGTACGTGCGCTGATGAGGTGCTCGAGTGCAGCTTTTATTGAAAAGTGGCGTCTCTGAATGTGGGGCGAGGAGCTGAGGTCAGTGCGGGCGGCTCCAGGAGGTTTTATTCCTTTATTCCAGCTGACCACAGCGCCACTGTGAAGGTGGAGGAGAGGGACTTACTCTTGATTGACAGGCACGAACAGGAAGTCTTTGGTGAAAATGTCCACGTGGCGAGTCCACGTCTTCACCCGCTGGTGCCGCGTGTGACGGTCACTGAGGACACATGAGCACAGAGACACTCAGACATCTGAAACCTCGCACACCTTTTTTTTTTTTTTTTTAAATAAAAGAGATGCACACGCTTGCTCGTACGGGACATAGGGGGCGGTGCCCTCGCCGGCCGCTCGCCGTCTGCTCAGCTGCTTGTAAAAGAAGCTGCTGAAGATGTGACTCCTCTCAGCCACCGAGCCGCCAACGCCCTCCAGGAGGAGATACCTGCAGCACAAAGAAGGAGGGGAGGGGGACCCCTGCAGGTGACCAGCAGCTACTACAACCTCTGAAACCTCTGAGGGAGGTAGGCGGGGGAAGGAATCAGGGTTGGGGGGAGAAAACAGTGAAGGAATAGGGAAAAAAGAAGGAAGGAGGGAAGGAAGTAATGAGAGAGGGAAGTATAGAGGGAAGAAGGAAAGTAAAGTAGAAATGAAGGCAGAAGGAAGGAAGAATAAAAAAGGGGATGAGGACGAGTGGATGAAGGAATCTGGTAAAGAGGTAAGGAATGACGGAAGAAGGAAGGAAAAACAGAAGAAAAGAAGTGAAAGGAGTGGAAGAAGATAGGAAGAAGAAATTGGGGAAGGAAGTAAAGAGGAAAGTAAGGAAGTAACAAAGAAGGATGATGGAGGGATGGAAGAAATGAAGGAGGGATCAAGGAGAAAAGGAAGTGAAGAAATGAAAGAAAGAAGGAAGAATGCAGAGAAGGTAGAAAGGAAGGGAAGCGTGAGGGAAAAGAAAGAAGCAGCAAGAGGTTAGGGGGCAGGGAAAGAGGGGAGGAATGTAAAGAAAGAAAAAAGCAAAGGAAGCAAGGACAAGTGGACAAACTGACTTGAGGTAGAAGTCGATGATGACATCATTGAGGAACTCGCCAGCATCCAGACAGGCCAGGTCCTCCTTGGTCACGGTGATGCGGCCTTTGCAGGGGGCCACGGGGTACTGGATCAGCCTGGAGACCAAACTCAGGGTTAAAGCCCATATATGTAGTGTTTGTCCTGGTTATACTGGTTATACTGGTTTTACCTGGTGGGAAGACCAGCAGAGTTTAGGCTGGACTTGTTTCTCTGACCTCTGCTCAGTTGATTCGACCTCTGTCAGGAAACACACATCTGTGACTTTTGACCTTTAATAGTAACGTTTTGTGACAGACTGATTAGTTTGTGTATCAGGTTACAATCTGTGTCTCTTTATTTAATGATCTGTTTTCAACCATAACTTTTAGTCTCATAGTCTGTCCTGATGGCGTTCAGCGCCACGGCAAAAGCAGAGGAGCTCAGAGGAGGTGAAGGGAGAGGACGAGTCATCTCTTACCGTCGAGTGTCCCAGCAGTCTGAGGAGGTGCTGGTCCACAGGAGGAGGACAGCTGTGGAGGAGCAGCAGCCCGTTGGCCCAGTCCAGAGGGGAGGCCGGGCCTTCAGAGGAGGAGGGGGTGGCGACTTTGTACTCCTCCATGTCGAGGATGGAGGCCAGCAGGGCGGCCTGGAGCTCCTGCAGCTGCTCCTTCAATAGCAGGAGGATGAAGCAGCATGGAGGACCTACAGAGAGTAGGAGATGCCAGGTTATCCAACATGAGTACATTAAAACCAGTTATAAACAGACTGGTCCAGGATCAGCCCAGTCAGCCCAGCGCTGTGATGTCATTGAGCACTATGAGCCCAGTTGAACCAGTGAGAGCTCTTCTATTCTCCCAGTAAACACCAGCAGCAGCTCTCTCTCTCTGTTTCCACCCGCAGGTCTCTCTGGCCCCGTACAGATGACCTCACAGCTGGAATCGGTACACTGTGCCTCCGGCTTGCCACGATTGGCCGATGGCTGGGTATGGAGCCCTTTGATTGGCCGGCAGGGGCCCGGCCCAGCGCTGCACGGCTGCAGAAGTAAATTTTCCGTGAAGCCTCAGAGTGAAGCTTTGATTTTGGGCTTTGTGCAGAGATCCTGTGTGAGGCTGATGGATCACTGCATGGGGAAAACAGCTTGACTCTGTAACAGTTTTATAATTGAATCTAATAAACCGACTCCAGCCCGGTT